>NC_073744.1:8856869-8879369 GCF_029784135.1 Toxorhynchites rutilus septentrionalis
TTGACAAATTCAGCTTATTGGCGACATCCCGGACCGAACTTCTCGGATCACGTCTAAACTGCTTAACTACGCGCTTGTGATCTTTTTCATTGACGGAGCATCCATTTTTGCCGTTCTTCACCTTCCGGTCGATGGTTAGGTTCTCGAAGTATCGTTTTAGTACTCTGCTGACCGTGGATTGGACGATTCCCAGCATCTTACCGATGTCCCGATGTGACAACTCCGGATTCTCGAAATGAGTGCACAGGATTAATTCACGACGCTCTTTTTCGTTCGACGACATTTCTCCAAATTTACAAAAAATTGACAGTGAAGCATGGCCAACGTGATCTATACACTCTTATCTGATTATAAGCGATAGAGATATAATTCCTAAAAATTAAATTTCTACAGCGTTTTTTCCGTGATGCAATTTGATGTGACACACCCTTTATTATGCAATCCACTTGTTTACCACATCGAATATTATTTTAGAATGAATCGAAATTTTTGTAATAGATTATGTTCTTCGTTACAAGTAAATTTGATGAATGTCCTTTTAAGTTTGATATGATGCCTAGGACTACCAAAATATGTGAACGGAAGAATTGTCAAACGATCATTGTATATCACATTTCCCTCTGAATTTATTCCACATCTCATGTTTACGTAGTTCTCGAATCGCGGAATTTAATTCACCTCTAGTATCTGGAATGACGATTTTCCCAGGCTTCTCAGTTTAAAAGTACGTTTAGGGAAACATGTTCCGGTCTGCACAACGACAAGCGAGTACAAAAGTACTGAACACCAAAAAACATCCCCGACTTGCATGTATTTGCGAAGCGGATTCCCCACAGACGCATTAATTTTGAAGTCCGTGCTCAGCTCAGTGGGAGAAAAATACCCCCGACTTGCATGTATACTTGCAAAGCGGATTTCCACGGGTACATCGATTTTGAAGTTTTTGTTGGGGAAACCGTAAATCGGGCCAATGAAAACTTGGCAGTTAGGGCGCTTAGATAACGCTTGACATTTTACAGTTATTCAATTGTTCATCTCATGAAAAATAACATTCTATTAATGGTGATAGACGCGAATAAATATTTCCTGTCAATTGATGCAAACATCTTTCCGATCTATTAAGAAATTTTCGAGTTATAAGCATTCGAAATACGGGTAGCGTTAGCACACAAATCGGCAGAACAAATATATGGGAAAAAGAAAATTCTTCCTGTTTTGATGAACTTAAACCGTTGAGAGATTAGCGAATTGTAATGTATAGCATATCAAACAAATCTTAGAGAATTTTCGATTTGATTGGTATGCAAATCATGAGAATTCGTTCACAGTGAAAGTAGTTATTAACGTTAACTTTATTTCATAGAAGCGTGATCAGTTTTCTGATTAGGTACCCTTCCGGAAAGACGTAGTTCTACGTCAAAAATCATTTAGCTGTTTGGAAAATAAAGCTTCCACGTGTGAAAGACAGCTTTTCTTAAATTCTGTTAGTGTAGTTGCACGTTAAATCTGTCTTGGCGTCGAATTGAACACATTTAAAATTCCTTTGAAATACAACGAATTTTGAGAAGCACGTGTTGAGAAATGTTGAGAAATTGTAATTCTTAATTTATTCGCGGATCTAGTGTTATAACTATGAAAGTCACTTCCTCTTTCAACTCGATCACACAAATATCGAGGCAGAAAACCGTTAATTACTATAAAAATGAACGCCATAGTTAGATAAACAATTCTTTACTTCACGGATAACCGTTGCAAAGCGTCCAGCATCAAAGATGAGGAAGTGAACCTATTTCATTTTAGTATTAATCGCATTATTTCATTCTGTAAACGCTGTAATCTCGATATTTGTGTTTCATTGGCCAGAAAAAGAATGGAAGAACAAAAGTATAAATGAAGAGGAATTGTTACGGCCCGAGCTGGTCCGAACAATCGGATATTTGAAAACAAAAGAGAAAGACACATTTGTTTCTTCAGATCACTTTATTTATAGATGTTGTCATACACTCAACACCAAAACATTAAAACTTAACACTAGAAAACACTTGCAACATGAATATAAAATAATACTTATTGTCACTTACCTTCTTATCTGGAACAATTTTGGATAACAAAAAGTACTTACCCGTTTCGTAGGAAACATTCGAGATTGCGCATAATGCTCACAACGAGCTTTCACAGGAAACACAAACGCTCATCGCAACAATAACATTGTATAATCTAACCAATAACAATCGAATTGTCATAGGATAGGAACGCATGGAAACGAACCCGCTATTGTTTATAGCCCCATATTTTATAGCGAATATTCTAGAATACCCGAGCAAAAATGCAACAATAGAATTTACTGTACCGTGTATCGTATAAATAGGGCACGAAATGTTCAGTACATCGTTCAGTTTCAAATCAATCAACGTAGTGAAATTGTTCAGTGACTATTGAAGTATTGAAAAGTTCAGTAACAAATGAACAATAGAAGTAAAATTGTGAAATTGTGACCTGAAATTCACATGAAGTGTTTGGTCGATCGAAGTACCAAAGTGTCGGGAAGTGTCCGAACCCAGTTTCGAGTTTCGAAATTCGTCGATTTTCTCCCGTAACAGAGATGATTTCATACTTATTGGCAATTTTCTTGATGATATTGTCACTGCGAGGGTTGAACTCAAGTTTGTCGTCATTAATCACGCCAAGATATTGACGTAGGACTGCGTATTTCATTCCTGTACCGGAGTGTAAGTTAAATGTTTCGAAAACGAGGGCGTGACACTTAGAGTGCAAGGTTTTGAACGAATTAACTCATTGACTGCTAAACGAAGTGGTATGAAAATTACTTCATTCGAAAGATAAAATGTCTAAGATTTACATGATTGTTACTTATTGACTCGAAAAATTGTTTTGAAAACAGGCTATTGAAATCATAAAAATCTGTGTCCGGTGCCGGTAATTTCGGTAATTTATTTTTTACACCATAAATAATTTTTGTCTTTATAACACTTCGAAATATTACTCGAGAATCAAAATAAGATCGAAAAAACACAGTGTTGCCCCGATTCTAGGACCTTCGAGCTTCAGCTTCAGAGCTGCTTGATCTGAAGACGAGACACAGAATAAGCTTCAGCGATGAAGAACAGACAGTTATACTTATGACAGACATACAGCTGTTCTACCGCTGTACTTCGAAAATTGTATGTCTGTCACCATGTACAGCGCTAGAACCATGCAAGCAACTCGGTACAATCGCTGTACCTGTACCGACCTATTTTACCGCTGTACATGGCTACAGTTGTACTGTGCGCAGCGCCACAAATGGTTAGTGGTGGGTAGCATGAACAAACTGAATCAAAACACTTGGTAAATATTCTTTTCATTGACTTTCTCTTGAGTTAATAACTCAGATTGGATACTTGTTTGTTGTGTTTGATGTTTCAGACGCTAAATAAAAAACTTTTTCATTGAAACATGTGGTGAAAATTGGTCGAATTTTTGATTGTCAGTTTGACATGCGGTGCAATGTACAACCAAAGTATGTCTGTCATGCTACGATGGTACCTGTACAACGCTGTACACGTACAACGCTAGTACAGCTGTATGTCTGTCCCTGGTATTATAAAGGAATTTGTTGATGCCTTCGAACCAGCTCTCGTCGCTGTTAAACTGCTATGACGGAAGAACTGCACCTTTTATGAAGCTGACGTCGTATTGCAATTTTTGTTAGCACAGCTATCGGAAAACCATCAGAAATTTCGAAGCAGCTACTTGTAGCCCTGATTGAAAGGATAAAGGAAAGGATAAACGTTTTGTATAGACAGATTTGTTCGCGTATATGAATAATCATTCTGCCCGTGGTCGTGACACAATTAATGATGACTTCGGCGTCTTCTATCAAACGTCACGGACTGTATTGATCAAGCAGGCATTTGAAATCGTTCGTGACTACAGACTTCAGTATCTGGATAATAGGAGGGAAAAATCCACTGGACGATGCAGAACCTGCAGAATAGTTGAGCATCAAGAGAAAACATGAACGACGATTGCAACAATCAAAGGTATTAGCAGAGGGCATTAGAGAAATACATGACAATGGTATTCGATGCTTTTCGTACTGTACGCCCAACATCAGTGAATTAGAAACTTGCGAAACGTTTTCTTGTGAACTAATTACTAGGTTGGGGAAAAAGTAATCCATTATTTTTTGGGTGAAATTAAAAACTATTTTCAATGTGCTCCGATTGGGGTCAAATATATACCGTTTTGTTGCAAAATTTGTTGCCATTCTGAAGGTATCTTCATAATGTCTCTATCATAGAGGTCATGGTCCTTATAGGCGTTAAACTCTAGCAATATATTTCTGCAATCTTCTCTTCATCCCAATTTCTTATCACTCTGGAAATTTTGCAAGGAAAAGCTGGTAATCGCTTGGTGTCGGGTCCGAACTATATGGTGGATGCATAAACACATCCCAATCAAGCTCTCGGAAATCTGTGGCCTTGCGTAGTCCTGATGGAACACAAAACCTCTTCTATTAGCCAGTTTTTAACGTTTCTGGTTAATCGCTAGCTTCAAACGGTCCATTTGTTGACAGTAGAGATCTCAATTTAGTATATTGCACTAAAATAAAAATAAAAGAATTTTTTTTTAAATTTAAAAATAAATTAAGTTGCACCTATTTTACTGTTGCAGTATCCACGCCATATACACCAATCGCAATTTCAACGGCCTGCCTTGTATTTTCGTATTTATAAATGCAAAAGTATAAAATGTACCGATTTTTTTCTTTGTTGACCTCCATTGTTAACACCCTGTAACTCACAACTGCAAGGAACGAACAAAAAACAGCAAAAGATTTTTTTTTTAGTGTGAAATGTCATCTTCAACGAGCCTATAACTGAAATTGTATGATCGATATTACACGAGATATTGATCACAAAATCCAGTTATCGAGAAATCAATGGATAACTTTTTCCCCAATCTAATATTATCAATAAATGCCATTTCTTCAAGAAAATGGTTTATTTTAAAGTATTTTTTATCGGTAATTATCGGTTTTACCGGTAAAGAAATTTTCATTACCGAATAACCGGTTATTGAAATTTTGGCACGGTAATGCAATCCCCAGATACTATGCTCTTCTCTCCCAATCACATTTCGTTTCTGCAGCCGGATCGAACGGACCGCTAAGCGAAAAACCGAAGTGTGGATGACAATGATTATTTACAATTGGCTATAACTTTTATAACAGAGAAAATTAAATGTTTGATAACGTTTGTGTAGAGAATATTTCACCATATTGTTTGATGAAAGCAGGAGTTCTAATATCATTTGTACACGAATGCCATAATCGATCGATGAATCTTATTGGCGGGAAGAGGGTATTATTTGGACAGGCTATTTTTTAAGAAAAATCGATTCCTCCTTTGAGCGTTCTTTTCCAGCTGAATGATGTTAATTGTAATCATTTTTTTATAACATAAAATGTCTAAGAGTTATATTCGCATTTTTTTTGGTAAAAGCAGTGCTTTTATCGAATGTTCACGAATGCCGCTAGGATTATTTGCTCTGGGTATTTGCGAGACGGAATCGATTCCTCCGTTGAGCGTTAATATTTTTTTCCGGCTAAACGAAGTGGTATGATAATCATTTTATTTAAAAAAATGGAATATCTAGGAGCTATATGCTTGTTACTTATCGATTGCTAAGCCAACGTTAGTCCTACGTCTGCTTTGCGATTACAGATATAACCCACTTCTAGTTTTAAATCTCTCAAACGCGATCAATAGTCAGATGATGAGACGAGTAACATTAGAAACGTTCTCATTGGTTCGATTTCGCGAGATTATTGTAAATATATTGTAAATAAATTGCGATAATATATACATAAAAATGTTACGAATTAAACATTAATAGTATTTTTTCAAAGAAAAAAATGAAAAAGTTGTTGTTCGAAAAACTTTTTCCATGTAAATGTGCCCATCTTCCGATGTATGGGTGATATATTGTAAACTCAAATGACTATTTATATCAATTTTTTTCAGAATTTTAAAAGCTTATGTTTTCGATAACAATGAATTTTAATTTTCAAAATGAAAAAGTGTCTTTCTTTGAAAAATTGTTATTAATGTTCATTTTCATGTACAAATTCTCGCATTTTAAATGCTCTGCTAACTTTTCTTTGTTTAGAAACATGTAAAGAACACGTCAAACGTGAGAATTTACACACAAAAATGTTACGAGCAAAACATTATTTTTTTCAGGAGTCTTCATACAAAAATGACTTATATTCCGAAAACTATAACAGATAGAAAGTTTATTTCTTCGATAAAAGTTTATATTTTTACAAGATCTAAAACTTTGTTGAATACACTGTATCGCTATTTTGACTATAAACAAAATTAGAATAAGTTGTATTTTTTCAAAAAAAAAACAAGAAAAAGTTGTTGTTCGAAAAACTTTTTCCCTGTAAAAGTGCCCATCTTCATGTTATAATTTTTTGAGAAAAATCAAGAAAAAAAATTTGGCTTTTTCCAAAAATTAGTCTAATTATTTTTCGAACATTTTAAGTATGCAAAGTTGCTTAAATGATTATGTCTTTACACCCACAACGTTTCACTACTATCAGAGATGGTGCTGCCAACTCCTAAGACGAGTTGGCATGAAATTCGTCTTTAGTCAATAATCTTCTTATCTCCACAGATCCAATAGTAAACATTTATGTTGAAAAGGAGAAAAGTTATTGTATTTTGCCCATAGTTATCAAGTTTTGCCCATGCAAAAGACAGTGATGCATTCTTTTTGAGTACAATCGTTACTCCGAATTCGATAACAAAATAATTCTCTATCTGACAGCACTTGAAATAACTCGATTCTTGCGAAAATTGGGGGGTTCGCTATTCAAAGCGTATAAAAAACGCAAACTCACACAGAAAATCGCTCCCCGTATTAAGATAAATTATGCTCATTTAAATGATAGATATTGCTCATTTTGGTATCATATTCGTGTAGTCATAAATTTCGCCTCCGTTCGTTTCCATGTTTCACATCGTTCATGTGTGTTTTATTTTTTTGTTGGTTTGGCTGCTACCATCGTCATCCTCCCTTTTTCGCCGTAATGACTGTCATCGCGTATGTTTCGGGTGTTCACAGGTCTCGGAATTTGAATATAACTTGCTACTGGTAGAAAAGCGGAATCAGCTTGATGAAGATCTCACTATTTTGCAATCTATCGCTAGGATGATTTACTGAAGAATGGATGAATAATGAGTGAAACATTGTGTTGAATTCTTGTTCTTTTCAGTAGATTTGATAGAGCTATAAATTGCATGGTTGGGTAATGTTTTATTGGTAGAATAGTTGAAAAATGACATTCAAAGCATGAGATCCTTGAGCAATTTACTAATAACTGATACCCTTGTCAACATCGTCGGGATGGAATGCTCCAACCGGAAGCTGGCGCCTGCTGGGAGACATGCGTGACCGATCGAGCAATCAAATTCGACCAGCCCGTATTATGTCGAATGATTGTCAACGAAATCGATCTCGACTTTTGTCTGCATCCGTTAGGTCTCCCGTTGGTAATTCAATTTGTACCACAAATCAAATAAAATCAGAAGCCCCACACTTAGAGTCAACAGACTTGTGATAGTTTCCGGATAGCCTATTGTCCTGCTGTCATCCCGACCGAACAGATTTCTGTGTGGCAAAATTACAACGCCGTGTAAACAAAAGACAGGCGGACAAGTCAGAGCGAAGTCATTCCTGCGTGCCATTGTTCCGTCCGTAATCTCGGTCCGCTATATGGATCAGTGCTTGGCAAATCAAATCAAATCATAAGAGCAGCGAGAATGGGTCCAACCCCTACGCAATTTATGACATATTTCATGACGCACGTCAGTGCTACCCCTCGATATTTGCCACAGCGGTAGGCATAGACAATGACAATGAGCTGACAATGATATGCTCTGTCAAAACGATTCCATAAACTGGTGAAAGTGCTTTATTTCCACATACCAGCAGGAAACACCCGAAGAACAAAACACACAGCCCTCAAACACAAACACGAAACTCGGTCGGTTTTCTTCGATAAAATAAATAAATATTTATGAATAGCATGCAACAGTGGAATCCTTTTTACCCTCCACTTTCACCGCGGCGGAGGTTGATTGATTAAAAAGCCTGTCACGTTTATGAATTAGAAGAACAAGTGTTTTCATGGCGAATGTAGGGTCACGTCGCTATCGTTTAGTTGATTCTGAAATGCTCCGTTTCATTAGACTATCGGTCCCACTCATGCGATTATAATTCAGTGAAATCGAATCTGACAGAAGACGACAGGCGCGGTTGTTGCACAGAAACAGACAGATCATGCATTTCAAGGAGCAAATAACATTAGCGAACAAATATTCCAAAAGATAATATTCAAGGGTCAGAGTACTCCACGGTCAACAATAGCCAAAGTTTTAAGTTTGTGCCACGTCACTGTCATTGATAAAAAGTTCTTCCTTTCTGAGGCGAAAAGTTTACTCCCGCTAGGAGAAGAAATGGATAAGCAAAACAAATCCAACAGTTTCCAAAAAGATGCACAACAATACGGCGAGGAGACGAAAAAAAAGAAATCAAGTAGATGAGAACACTCGAAAACAGAAGCGCTCCCGAGAAAACCAGCGGGGAGAGATAATTTTAAATTAAATTAAACTCATGTTCTTGTTCATTCGTTGGTTGCAAATTTCGCTTAGAAATGCTCTATTGTTTGCAACTTTTTCGCTTCCTTCACAACCCCGCCATTTTCTCTCGCCATCGTCACTCTGTCATTCACCACCGGGTGGGAGAAATAAGTTTTCGGCACAGCGATTAAAGAAAAAAAAAGCTTGGATTGGTTCTGGTTCTTCGTGCGTGATAAGGACGCGGTATTCCACCGCCGACGGAATGATAATGGGAAATGTTCTAGGACAGATGCGAAGCTGCGAAATAAATCCTTTCTGTGAGCGGGATTCCGATTGCTTCATCTGATGTGCTGAAAATCACAAATGCTGTATTAAACAAGGTTCGCGATGATCACCATCTCAATCACTAGGTGATTAAATAGCGTTGGTATCTATGGGGACAAGAAACTTTCGAGACATTCCATCGAACTCATAATTTTTGGTTTGAAATTTCGTAAAAACACTGTGAGCGTTTCATGCAAATTTCGCGAGATTTTTACATAGCATCGGTAACTGATATAGGAGAAATTTCAAAACGATATCGAACAGATAACAGGAGAATGTTGTGAATGGGTCTTCGGAAAATAGGAATTAT
Organism: Toxorhynchites rutilus septentrionalis; assembly: GCF_029784135.1. Lineage (NCBI taxonomy): Eukaryota > Metazoa > Arthropoda > Insecta > Diptera > Culicidae > Toxorhynchites > Toxorhynchites rutilus. The sequence continues at coordinate 8,866,158 of NC_073744.1, forward strand.
AAGTCAACTGTTTTATTTCAGTTAAAATTGTATCATAAATCTTGATTGGAAACCTGGTGTTTAATTCTCATTTGGGAAGGGTAATCTTGAATTTGCGACTCAAAAATCAATTGAGGCATGTTATCCAGCATCGGAATCTCAACTGAGCACCTTACACAGAGTTATCCATGTTGTGTTTCAAAAAAATACAGTAGAGCAATTCCCCACCCGAAATCCCGAAAAACAGCAAATATTGAAATGACCCTCTTTTTTAGAAATTTGGTGCTTATGATGGAAACTACATAAAATCACAATTTTCATTATCATATGATCGGTGTTAAGTCTGACCGAACCATGTGACATTTTTATGATATCGAGAAAAACGAACTTAAAGTTTGGTGCTATAGGGGGTTTTCGTTGGGCATTCAAAACAATTTCGATATGTTATTCCTGCTGCACGCGTGATTTTCCGGATCTGATGAATGTGGTATATACAGCGCGGACTCGATTATATACAGTTTTTAATTTCTTTTCATTGTATATAATCGAATCCTGTATATAATCGAGTCAAAAAAAAATTGTTTTCTATTTTTTTTTGCATGTATTTTTGGTTTTTTGAAAATAATAATAAAAGAGGAATTTGATTTTTGATTCATCCCCTTAAAGTCAGAAAACACTTTATAAATTTATTTTATTATTATTTTATATATTTTAAATTTATTATTTTTATTTTATTATTAATTTTATCCTAAAAAATTATATTAAACTAGTTATTATATCAATTAAATTGAAGTTCTTCAACCGCTCTACAATTTGTTCTTTGACGCACAACTTCTATCTTTCTTAATTTAGCTGCAATGTCGATATAAACAATTCCTGGTGAAAATTTAAGCAAAACCTCCAAAACTCATGATTTTTACCCCACTGTACATTTAAACATTAACTTAACGTTGAAAGGTTACATTTCTTCTTGAAATAAGCCATATTTGAAATATAAAAAAAATATTTCTTTTCCAAACTGTATATAACCAAATCACATATAATCGAGTTCAACCTATAGTTATCACATCCCTTCTTTCATTAATCTAGGGCAATGATGATCGGATTTCCATTATCAACAATTAGTTGTTTCACAATATGCCCACGATTTTATTTTATCATTGCCTTAGATTAATGAAGGAAGGGATGTGATAACTATTAACTTCTAATTACCTGATTATTTTCTAGCTTTTAGTACATTAAACCGTTTAACTTAAAACGTTTTTTTTTTACTTTTTTTTATTTCTGATTTGACACCCTTACTGAAAGGCGTAGTTCTTCATATAAAAATTGGTACTGAGTGGCGTCAAAACCGTCTGTTTTGGCGTGGAATTTCTCTGTATTTTGTGTCTACCTGGTAGTAGCGCACCTGTTAGAAGGATTTTTTTTCTCTGCTATGAACGATATGTGGACAACGAATAAGTAACAACTCAATGTTGAATCCCTAAAAGTTATAATAATTGTCGAACAGAACTTCGATCTGGAATGTGACAAATTTAATGATAAAACTTTCAAAAATCATAATTTCCCTCACAACGTCCTTTATCATCTAAATATTCCTTCGTTGTAGAGAACAAAGCAGGCTTACCTAAGTGTGGTATCTTGAATTAGAGTGTAGCTCTGATGAGATATGTAAACAAAGGGAGTTCGGATTGAAGCGTCAATAAATATAGATGTGTTACAATTGTTAGGTATTTTATGTAAGAGATATACCGGTGTTTCACGGAATATCACATTCGCGATCTTGCCATAATGAAATAGCGCAGGAAGGAAATGGTGTTTCCAAAAAGTGATTTGGTTTGTTGCGTTTTTTTTGTTGCGCCCAATATGCTATTTCAAAACAGCCAACAGGTGACAAGAAGACATTCGATATTCTCGGAAGTGTTGCTAGTAAGACAGAAAACATGGATTTCAAATTGCTCAATCTATATGTTGTGGTTAAGTTCAAATCTCATTGAAGTTAGAACAAGAAATGAAATATTTCCAATTCCAAATGAAATCGTCCTAAAAATGCAGATTTTAAAAACTTGTATTTTTGATTCCAAGCGTGTATTCCGTTTGGGTTGGAGGAAATATGAGTTTTTCACAGCAATTGGAAATTTTTTGACTCAAGCGTAACTTTTGAAAAGGGCGTATCGTTTTTAGTAAGAGAAATCTTTGATAATTTATATCTCAAAAACTATGAGTCGTACCGGAATAGTGTCTTAGAAAGAGTTATAGAGAATTGATGGTTTAATATGAAAATATGTACACTAAGAAAAAAAATGAGTACTCTTTTTTTATTTACAAAATAAAAATTCAATTTACAATATCCAAAATACATATTTTTTAATTATTTTTTAATTTTTTCATACAAAATAGAAGTCATGCAGAAAATTCAAAAAATGGGCCCGAGATGGTAAAACTATTTTTGATGAGCTTTGTGGAACATCGGATTTTTAGGAATTTTCGAAACTTCGAATTTTTATATGTTAACAATCATTTTTAGCCACAAATTATGAATCCAGATGTGATTTAAAACAAAAAAAGTTATTATCAATCTCCTTCTAAATGTAGCCATTCTCGAGATATTTAAACAAATATTTAGAATTTATTGTCTATTTAATAGTAAATAGGCCCTTTAAATATGTTTGTCGGGTTATATCATCATGTTCATGAGATTTTATGAATTCGCTTATAATTTCCAACAACTTTCCAATACATCGTTATGGTAAAGACATATGTTTAGGAGTTCCGTTACGAAACATTCGAAGACATGTGGGTTAATACAAAACGTAGCGAAACTAAAAAATCTTTTTTATCTTAATACAAACTACAATCAATCAAAAAAATTGTTGGAAATTATAAGAAAATTCATAAAATTGCATGAACATGACGGTATAACACGACAAACATATTAAAAGAGATTATTTACTATAAAAAAGATTATAAATTAGAAATATTTTTTTAAATATCTCGAGAATGGTTGCATTTAGAAGGAAATTGATAACAACCTTTTTTGTTTTAAATAACATCAGGATTCATAATTTGTGTTTAAAAAATGACTACTAACATACAAAAACTCGATGTTTCGAAAATTCCTAAAAATTCGATGTTTCACAAATTTCATCAAAAATAGTTCTACCATCTTGGGCACATTTTTTAAATTTTCTACATGACTTCTATTTTATATGAAAAATATAAAAAAATACATATTTTTTGATGTCGCAAATTGAAATTTCATTTGGTAAATAAAAAAAAGAGTAATAATTTTTCTTCTCAGTGTATATTTTTTTTTCAAATTAAGCCAACAATACTCTATAACTCTATCTAACACGATATTTCGGTACGACTCATATTTTTTGAGATATAAATTATCAAAGATTTCTCTTACTCAAATCGATACGCCCTTTTCAAAAGTTACGCTTGAGTCAAAAAATGAACCAAGATGATGTATTTGGAAAAGTTGTTGGAAAGCATAAGCAAATTCATAAAATTTCATGAACATGACGGTATAATACGACAAACATATTAAAAGGGATTATTTACTATAAAAAAGACAATAAATAAGAAATATTTTTTTAAATATTTCGAGAATGGCTACATTTAGAAGGAGATTGATAATAACCTATTTTGTTTTAAATCACATCAGGATTCATAATTTGTGGCTAAAAATGATTGTTAACATACAAAAATTCGAAGTTTAGAAAATTCCTAAAAATTCGATGTTCCACAAAGTTTGTCAAAAATAGTTTTACCATCTTGGGCCCATTTTTTAAATTTTCTGCATGACTTCTATTTTGTATGAAAAAAAAAATAAATAAAAAATATATTTTGGATTAAAAATATATTTTTTATTTATAAATTGAATTTTTATTTTGTAAATAATAAAAGAGTACTAATTTTTTTTCTCAGTGTACATTTTTTCATATTCAACCATCAATACTCTATAACTTTTTCTAAGACACTATTTCGGTACGACTCATAGTTTTTGAGATATAAATTATCAATGATTTCTCTTACTCAAATCGATACGCCCTTTTCAATAGTTACGCTTGAGTCAAAAAATGAACCAAGACGATGTATTTGGAAAAGTTGTTGGAAAGCATAAGAAAATTCATAAAATTGCATGAACATGACGGTATAACACGACAAACATATTAAAAGAGATTATTTACTATAAAAAAGATTATAAATTAGAAATATTTTTTTAAATATCTCGAGAATGGTTGCATTTAGAAGGAAGTTGATAACAACCTTTTTTGTTTTAAATAACATCAGGATTCATAATTTGTGTTTAAAAAATGACTACTAACATACAAAAACTCGATGTTTCAAAAATTCCTAAAAATTCGATGTTTCACAAATTTCGTCAAAAATAGTTCTACCATCTTGAGCACATTTTTTAAATTTTCTACATGACTTCTATTTTATATGAAAAATATAAAAAAATACATATTTTTTGATGTCGCAAATTGAAATTTCATTTGGTAAATAAAAAAAGAGTACTAATTTTTCTTCTCAGTGTATATTTTTTTCAAATTAAGCCAACAATACTCTATAACTCTATCTAACACGATATTTCGGTACGACTCATAGTTTTTGAGATATAAATTATCAATGATTTCTCTTACTCAAATCGATACGCCCTTTTCAAAAGTTACGCTTGAGTCAAAAAATGAACCAAGATGATGTATTTGGAAATGTTGTTGGAAAGCATAAGCAAATTCATAAAATTTCATGAACATGACGGTATAATACGACAAACATATTAAAAGGGATTATTTACTATAAAAAAGACAATAAATTAGAAATTTTTTTTTAAATATTTCGAGAATGGTTACATTTAGAAGGAGATTGATAATAACCTATTTTGTTTTAAATCACATCAGGATTCATAATTTGTGGCTAAAAATGATTGTTAACATACAAAAATTCGAAGTTTAGAAAATTCCTAAAAATTCGATGTTCCACAAAGTTCGTCAAAAATAGTTTTACCATCTTGGGCCCATTTTTTAAATTTTCTGCATTACTTCTATTTTGTATGAAAAAATTAAAAAAAAAATAATATACATGTATTTTGGATATTGTAAATTGAATTTTTATTTTGTAAATAAAAAAAAGAGTACTATTTTTTTTCTCAGTGTACATTTTTTCATATTCAACCATCAATACTCTATAACTCTTTCTAAGACACTATTTCGGTACGACTCATAGTTTTTGAGATATAAATTATCAAAAATTTCTCTTACTCAAATCGATACGCCCTTTTCAAAAGTTACGCTTGAGTCAAAAAATTCCCAATTGCTGTGGAAAACTCATATTTCTTCTAACCCAAACGATTTGTCGATTTCATTTGGAATTACTCAAAAGTGTATTATTAAAAAGTGGAATTTTATTAACTGTACAGATGGGTTGGATATAATGTCAGATTTTCTTTCAAGTTGTAATATTGCGTCGGGTTCAGCCTTGTAATTGTATTAAATTCTATTGATTCGTCATATTGAGCCGGGTTTAGCCCAAGGTCAACTTAAAGTTGTGTCAAATTTTATTTTATTCATCATTTTGAGTTGGTTTCAACCCATTGTATATCGTCGATAAAACAGTTATATTTACACTGCGTGTTTAAGCAAGATAATCCACAGGTTTTGTAATAAGTAACTGTAAAAAAACAACACGAATTATTTTTCAGTTAGAATCATCAAATATATCGATAGATCTCTATCCTGTGTTAATATTCATAAAAAAATTTAAAAAAAATTAATAATTTCAATATAAGGCCCAGAAAGCAATATTTGACAGCAAAAAAGGAAACAAATGATAGAATAAAGATGCAGGAAACTTTTAAAGTTATCGTCACAGGATATATTATCTGTTAGCTTTAAACATAAGACGAATGATGGAAAAAGAGATAAACAAACATTTTTTTAATTATCGTTTTTCTCTAAAATCATTTTCCAGGTAACTTATTTCGTTTGTTTCTCGTTTTTAGTGCCTCCGGAGCATGAGGAATCTCGTTGACCAGAATGAATCAAGTTTAATTCAACGAGGTGCTGCGGAAATAATTTCCTCTAGATGTGGAGCATAATATTAGATTAACAATAGATAACATAGATAATATGAAAACTGGAATCGCAAATACTCCTTCGAAAGTAAGGGCATTGTATTAATTGATTCGAATGATTAATCAGCATTCTTTTCCTATTATTGTTCCTGTCAGGGGAGAATATGGTATCTTGAATTAGAGTGTAGCTCTGATGTTCGGATTGACGCGTCAATAAATATAGATGTGTTACGATTGTTAGGTTTTATATATAAAAGATATACCGGTGTTTCACGGAATATCACACTAAGAATGTTTAATTATTTTGTTTTGTGAATAAACTCAATATTTTTTTTAGAAACATATCGAAAGTAATTTTTTTGGCTTACGTGTCCCGTTTTTATTCCTGAATCATTTGGTCAGCCTAGTTGTATAGTTATGAAACACTGGAATTTTGGGCGCCTTGACAAAACAATAAAGTTCAAATGGCCAGTCTTATAATTGAAGATAGTTATTATATCCTACACTATACACTTCAATTCAACCAATTTCTTACATATCTCTGGAAAACAGAACAATGGAGTGGTTCTATAGTTATGAAACGCAGCGTATGTTCTAAGAACAGGATAATCAAGAAAAATTAGTTGATTTTTAGTTAAATTATCGAAATTAATGCACCGGTTCATTTTACCACCACTGTTCATTTGAACCACATTTCCCCTATAATGAAAAGTCATTCATGGACAATATTCTGTATTGATATGAATGCATCCTTGGACAGACAATTTTGATCAAAGCATCTTTCTGATCGAGGTACTTTCCGCATTGCGTTTCTTTTCCAATTGAACTTGTTCCATCATTCCAATTATTTCGGGAAACAACACACTCTTCTGAACGGTGATTAACAAAAGTCGTTAGTTTTTCAACATCAATGGGTACAAACTATTCAAGTCTTAAGTACCCAATTGTAGCAATTAAGTTAAAGTTTTATCGCCCATTAACGGGCTTCGGCTGCCTTCTGCCCTTCAACACAATCTGTTCCCCGATAGTTGACATATGATAAACTTGTACTAATTTGACCTAATCTGCCGCGCGGCTAAACGAAATGGCAACGACGCGCAACTAGGTACTCGTATTAAATCGTTTCCAATTTAGAACATACACACACATATTGCGCTTGACACTATTTTATTGTCCATATGTATTCCGTGTTCGATGTTCCTCTGGCGGAGCAGCCACAGCATCCCTCCTCACCATTCTCTATCCTTTTGCCACCGGCTGGGGGATGGAGGACTTCACCCACATTTAATGAATTCAATTCATTATAAAATCGCCTGGTACCATATTGCAGCGTGATCCGTTATGGTGCCATTACGGCCTGCGGTTGGCACGGTGTCCTTTAGGCCTTTCCGACACCACAAGGGAGCAATTAGTTTCGCTCCTTTCGTGCGGGAAGCGGTACGGGCTGGAACGCACTATCCTCCACAAAAAGACGCGCACCCCGGAACGATTAAAATTCCTGCAGCTTTTCCGGGACGATTAAAATTATGGTCCACTTTTTTCCGACATAAATGTGCGTGTTTTAAGGTTTTTTGATGGTCCCAATTCCGGAGACGGGGGCACCATTTAGTTCGTCGGTAGGGAAATTTAGCAATAACAATAACTATCAAGAGGAGGCCTTTTGTTTTGGGTGAAGTTTGGTTGAACTCCACGCCCAGGACAGGGTTACAGAAATTAACATAATTATTCAATTGAGATTGGACCGATGGTCGTCAGCAGAACTCGTTTCGAGTGAGTGGAGGTGGATGAATGCAAATTTCAACCCCTAAAGGTGGATTGCTTCTAATTAAAAACGTAATATTTATTACCATTATCGTTATTATTATTCATATTGGTTAGGCGTTTTGTCGTGGGTTTTGAGCCTGTGGAGTATACAGCATCAACTTTTAGACAATATTGTATTATAATTAATGAGCAACTGATACAACATATTGCGCTCTGAAAATCACAGTCGTTTTACAGTGGGAAGTAATCTCACGCAGCGAGAACTTGCGAATTAATTATGTACCACTTATACACACACCAGCAAATTTCAAAATTGAAATTAAATTAAAATTTTTGAGCCCCTCCCTCTGCATCACGAACGCCTTCCTCTATCCTACTTGAAACATTCATACATTCTACTCTCGGAATCCCATACGAGGACCCTTCATTTCCCGCCTTGTTTTCCTCCAAATAGGCGAAACAACCTTAATTCATCCGTAATAAATTCTCATAACTCATTAAAACGAGACAAAATTATGCGTTTTCGGTACTTGAAGATAAAAATCACTCGATTTTACGTAACATAACTCTCAAACGTATGTCCCACTCGACATTCCGTCCCCGATATTAATACCGATAACTCATTTTTATTGCTAAATGAGCGTGTGTCTTCGGTCCTTTCCCACCGAGTGCCTGGAATGAAAAATTCAAAAATAAATCAGAACACATTCACACACTCTCGTATCATTCCGATGGGTAATGGATTCCCTACTGCGGGAAAAATCGACCCAGAAGAAAAACGGATAAATTAAATAAGTTTTTCGGGAAATAAATTCACATGATTTATACCAAACCCGGGCAAGCGCCAGTCAACGCCGCATCCATCGTTGATTCTGTTGTTTCAACCCCTCCTAATCCTTTCGATTCGAACAGCCACGGTGACAAATCTGAGTCCTATAGGATCACACTCCTCCTCGAAGTTGGGTGGATCGGACGGGAACTTGTTGCATGAAGCCAACCTTCAATTTATGAGTTTTTGGAAGCTTCGGCTAATCTGGTTGAGGAAAACGGGAGAAAGTTTTCGATTCGGTCATTAAAACCGAGACGCAATCGTCACCCAATCCTCAATAACTGGTTGGATGAAAAGTTTGCCGAGATTAATTGTCACCATCACTCGCATCGCCGGAGATCATCGCTGCATTAAGCTATTCCTCGAGACTTTTTAAGTGGATTTTGATAGCGCAAATCTGAATGAGGCGAAAGTTTTGTGTGCGAGCGAAAATCCTTCAGCTTTCGCTTCCCTGAATCACATTTATTATGTGATGAAATGTAAATACACATCCGAACTTTGTCATCAATTCTTCTTCTAACTAGCTCTACCCTTTTCGAAAAGGGGAGCGCAGTCTGTCTGAAGTGGTGCTCTTCGTTATTGCTCAGTCTGATGCGATGCCAATTTTGCTTTAACTAGCTTGAAGAGTCTCAGACTCTGTATCTAATGGTTAACCAAAAAAAAAACATCCGTATTTATAAATCCAATCCTTTTCATCCAATATATCAGTGTTAGGTCGTTGGCTCCACAAATACAACCTATAAAGCATCTTTCATCAACCGTAATGTAACCGATTTTATGCGGTTAGTTCGAATTCAGTTACACATTGATTTTAACCTATTAGTGGCCAAGCTGGAAATTTATTTTTATTTATCGAAAGCCATTGGATTCCGACTACCTGTAGGAGATTTAATCGAATGATTTTTGTCCTGCATCACAATGGGGTTCATTCCACGCCGCGAATGACGGGCCTGATCACGAACGTCAGTTCGCGGTGAAAACGGAGTGAATTGTATACAACGTTATTACGGCTGCCACCGTGTGTGTAGAACCCGGAAGAGTTCATCCGTCGCGACAACTTTGATGAACTCGGTGTTATTATGAATACCACGTCACGGGGAAAAACAAGTATATTTGTCACTTGTATTTTAGATGGTGAAAGCTAGTCACGCAGAATAGAATAAGTTTAATTTCGTATTTATTTAGCTTTTGACGTAGGATTACGTCTTTCGGGAACATATTGGGGTACAAATTGAAGATCGAAAATCGAACACATCGTGAAAATTGTCCAATTTCATACGCTTATTGCTCAGTTATTTCATGATGGATTGATGAAATTTTTGGGTCAATCGATTTCGGCACTCCATAACAATTTTTTATATTGAATAAAATAATATGTGTCATAAAACTAACTATCGAACAATTGAAAAATCTCAACCCCTATCCTAACGGAAATACCCACTTCTTATTGGTCGAAATTGACGACCCATGTGGCGGGTCCCTAACAGAGACATCTAAACCAAGCGGCCTGGGGGAAATTGGCATTGCAAATACATAAAAGTAGGGGCAGCTTTTGTTCCCACCGAAATGTGTTCCCTAACAGAGACATTAAAACCAAATCATTATCAAAGAGTTTAACAATATAATTCTTCAAACATATCCAAAATCAACAGATAACCTAACGGAATCCTTCGTCAACTATGCGGTCGTGTCTCGGACACAACCCTCCTGTCTCTTTTTTTGCTAACATTTTGAATCTTGTCTTGCTTTTTTAGAAAAGAAAAGATAGACAAACAGCAATTTACCCGCCTGGTGGCATTTTTAGAACAAAATCCTAACATATCCAGAGGACTTAATTTTTTTTGTTTGGATTCGGTAAATGCGCTATGCGATGTAATTGAGGACTGAAAATGTAGCTCTCATAGGCCCACTGAAACATGGCGAGAGGTCTACTTCGGATTATCCTGAATAAATAGAACTTTTTTGTTTCTATGTTTAGGATTAGACTAACAGAGAGTTGCAACACCATATGGAGGCCGTTGGCCCAAATACATCATTATGATTGATTAAGTATAATATTGATTTGTTGATATTTTAAGTATAACATATTAACTGTAAAGTTTTTCCAACATTGTAGAGCTGGTTTTGTAATCCAAACATTCGCATTTGGTGGGCAAGACCCGAATCAGGACGATAGTTATAACGAATAAGGCCACTGTTTTGTTTTGCTTTTTACGTAATAGATATTTTCAACGGTATTGTTTTGATGAAGTACTCTGAATGGAAGAATATTAAAAAAGTAATAATAAGTTTCAAACAAGTAAAAAATGAGCTTACCATTGCAAAGCACTTTTAAGATACTGTTTTTAATTTCTTCTCTAGTTTTTTTTCCCAAAATGTTGATATTCGTCTAAAGAAAGTCTGAATCACTTTCTGTTTTTGGCAAAGTTCCTTGAATTCCATCAGATGGTTCATATGAAGATTATGCTTCTGACCGTTAACCAGTTTCTGTTTAAATAATTAAATCAAACCTCGTGCCCCGTATATCAAATTACACGAGAATAGGAAGGATGAAAGGAGTGAAATTCAGAATCCCAAATGGGAGTAGTTCAGATTATATTGATCGTGGGGTGGATAAATTCGGGTTTGCTATGAGTTATTACTATTATTCAATAATATTGTAGAAACGTTTTTAAAAAAAATGATTCTAATTTTGAGCTATACTAAATACTTCTCACTATTCAAACGAATAAGACAGAGCTATAAATTAGAGTATACGAGATGTCCATTATCAAACATAACAGTCATGTTTAATCTCTAGAGTAATTTATAGAAAGAGAAAATAAAATTACATTCCTAATGTTCAACAGCTACATTATTCACGAGCAACCAAGTATTCGTCCTCATCTTTTAACCAGCGCTTGATTCAGCAAACTAACGCACCAAACAAAAAAATCATGGGATGTGCCCGAATAGTTGGCATCGAAATACCGAATCATCGAGGTATAATCACAAACTTGTCATTCTAAAACATACGCTTATTTAAATGGAATATTATCTCATACACTGTATTTATTTTACCTACATAACGTTCGAACGTCCGAAATTATGCAACCGACATAACGTTCAAACACCCGACATTCTGCAACCAACATGTCTCTTATAAACGAGAATGAACACTTTCACTTCACGGAGTTTATTTTTACTCGCAACTGTCCGTGACAATGAGGATAGACACAAAAAGATTAAGTTAAGCGTAGGTGAAGTGAAAGCGTATGTGGCAGTGATGTTCGTGATCAGGCCCGACGTGAGATGCTCATAGTCAGATCGTACTTACTTACTCTATTCTTGAAGGCGAGTGAGAGGTTCACTTCTAGGTGAGCGAAAAGATGAATTACTCGGTGTTCATTCGAATATATGTCAGTTCATTTTCGTTGTTTTTGTTTACATGATTTCGTTCGGGCATTCCGTTTGGATTTCTGAAGTATTCGATTGAAGTATTCTTGGAAAACAACATCAGTTGATTCTTTCGAATTAGTTTCTTTGTCTGACATAACTTTGAGTTACCACTTTTAATAACCAATCTATTAAGGTAAGAAAAATTGCATTTATGTGTGAAGAAAGTGCTTATAATTTGAATTTAATTTTAGTGATCATGAGCAGCTTTGCATTTTGGTTGGACGATGACGAGAGTTATGAAGCGGATGCAGTCATCGTACGAATGGAACGTCGGATGATCAGAGATCGTTCGAACCCATTAGAAATGTCCAATCAAACGTAAATTTATTTTCATTGTAACTAGTATAGCTATGTTCCGAAAAAACATTTTTTTTTTCTATTGTAGATTTGTGAGGTATTTTCGAGTATCGAAGGACCTGTTTCGTCACCTTCTGAACATCGTTGAACTGGAATGACCAATAAATTCAACATTTATTCTTCCGATTATAAAACTCACCGCCACCATGAGATTCTTAGCTGAAGGGAGCTTTCGAAAAGGTGCTGGAAACGACCTTTTCGTGGGTATTACACAATCTACAGGGTTTTCCATTTCGGGCTTCCGAAAGTATACAGCCCTGCGCTGACAACCGTTTGACATAGCTGTCAACCATAGCGTCATATCGTTAGTTGAATGTCTGCCATTTTACAATATGGATCGTTTTAGCATCGCAAAACTTAACACGTTTTAAATTAACATTTGTTAAATTATACTATAAAAATGATGAAAAATCGGCAAATGTTTTTCGAGCATTACGGACGGATTTTGGTCGTCATGGACGGCCTACAGAGCACACAATCGCTAATGTAGTGCGTGAATACGAACAAACTGGATCCGTAGCGGATATTGTGAAACCTGTGCATCATCGTAATGTGCGTTCGGCCGAAAATATTGCTGCTGTTGCTGCCAGCGTGGAGGATGACCCGAGTGTTTCGATTTCACGGCGTGCTCAGCAATTGGGCTTGTCAAACACATCATTGTGGTGAATTTTGCATTTGGACTTGCACCTACATCCATATAAAGTCCAACTGGTACAAAAATTAGAGCGTGGTGACCATGGAATGCGTCGGGCATACGTCGATT